>NC_067243.1:8489070-8506570 GCF_019924925.1 Ctenopharyngodon idella | reverse complement strand
AAATATACACATTGCATGTGGCGCGTTAAGATTCGACATTCAATTAGGCAGTGCTGGTTAAAGACGATTGAAGATCTTTGCACTGTAGCGTCATTTCAGAAACTTTTCAACAAGTCTGTGAAGTGTGAACCTTAAGGAGAATTTTATCATTTATTTTTCCTGTTTTTCAAATTGGGTTTTTCTGTTTTATCCTCATTTTAGATCAGGACTATCAATTTTGAATAAAAAAATCCATCCAAAAAAAACAACATGCACTTAAACTACTAGTAAAATTAACAACTTAAGTGAAAAATGTACAACATAAGCTTTTCCAGGATGTATTTTCTCCAGAACTAAAAATATAAGTAATGAATATAAAAGTAAATTATTTTATTTTATAATTATTTCTCATTTATTAGTATGTTACTGAATATTTTTATAAAAATATAAGCAATAAATATGAAATATATAATTAATTATAATTGTATAAATTCATTCATTATATTAAATAATATAAATTTTATTTTCTATTAATTATATTTATTAATAATAAATGTAATAACATATGCAATAAATAGAAAATAAATAAATTAATATTTAATTTATTTATAAAAAAATGAATAAATATAAATTAATCTATTTTATATTTATTAATATTTATTATTTATTTTCTAAATTATTATAAATTATTTATTATTATTTACATAATTATTACTCTTTATATTAGTTTTTATATTCATTTTATTTATATTAATATTTAATATTTATTTATTTATTTATTTATTTATTTATTTATTAAATGAAAATGCATTTATTTTAAAATGACCTATTAACTATTTTTGCAATATTTTCAATATATTTGTTTTTAACACCCATTAAGGTCAGGTGAACTGAGAAAATGTACTGACTGTAGTAAATATTAAAATATTAATATTATATTTATAATATTAATTATATATTTATAAAGTTTATAAAACATATTTTAGATATGTAAAATATATAAATATATTATATTATAAAATATAGTTGATCAATATTTCTGTATTTCAGTTCAAAAGAGTCATTTGTTTGGGAATCATTTGGTCTGCACTATTTGTGCTGTGTGTTTGATTCAATGACACTAAAAAATATATTAGTTCAAAAGAGTCATTTGTTTGGGAATCATTTGGTTGCCACCGATTGTGCTGTATTTGTTTGGTTCACTAACAAAAACTGGTTCCAAAGAGTCATTTGTTTGGGAATCATTTGGTTGTCACCGTTTGTGCTGTATTTGTTTGATTCACTAACAAGAACCAGTTCAAAAGAGTCATTTGTTTGTGAACAATATGGTCTGCACTGTTTGTGTTGTGTGTGTTTGATTCACTAACAAAAACTGGTTCAAAAGAGTCATTTGTCTGGAAATCATTTTGTCTGCACTGTTTGTGTTGTGTGTGCTTGATTCATCATTAACAAAAATATGTTCAAGAGAGACATTTGTTCAGCAATAATTTGTTCTGCACTGTTTGCTCTGTATGTGTTTGGCTCGCTAACAACACTCAGTTTGAAAGAGTCATTTGTTTTGAATAATTTGTTCTGCACTGTTTATGCTGTGTTTGATTCACTAACAAAAATTGGTTCTTAAGAAAAGAGTCATTTGTTTGGGTTAGACATTTTCGGATGAAGAAAAGCGAGGTGGTATACATGGCCGAAGAATTTTTAATGTGATGAATGGAGCTAGATGCTAATTCAATAGGTTTCTGAGGTTTCAAAATGCGTTATGATTTGGTAATATGTACTAATATCAGTGTATAGGAGGGGTTTTCAACAGGGGGTCCGCAGCGGTACCGCAGGGGGTCTGTCAATGATTCAACAGAAATACAATGTTATTTTAACTTCAACCAAATGCTAAATGTCTCACTGTGCAAGTCTATACATCAATACTGATTATTTTAATGTCTTTGCTGTGTTAGCATCATAGCCAATATACTGTAAATACATCAATATGCGACTATACATATGATATTACAGTACAGGCCAGACTTGAAATCAGTTTTATGCAATATGAAGCCTACATACCAAATACTCAAAAGTATGAATGTGAATTGTGTTGCCGTCTGTTTTTGAAGTTTAACCTGGAAGTTTGAGATTTGAATAAGATCCTGGTTTTGTAAAATAAGAGTAAGGTTTACTCATGACCTTCAGAGAGCATATTCATGTGGCAGCTGGGGTTTTGTCATATGAAAACTTGATTGTTTTAAACTTTGACGGAGTCTGATGTGCGTCTTGACGGCAGAACTGAAAAGAAACATCTAGCGAGAAGACACCTTTAGTCTTCTGTCATTCTCTCACTGTCACCCACATTCTCTCCGTCTCCGGTATAAAATCGCTGTCTCCTCAGTGAGAAATGTCTGCGTGTTGCCGTCTGGTGTAAGTGCAGATGGAAAGCATTTGCGAGTCGTGTCCGAGGAGCCCTGGAGATTTGGGTTATGTGTGTGTTGGATGGGGGAAAAAGAAATGGCTTTCATTTCTTTTGTCTTTAAATTAAATTCACCTGACTTTTCCCTCCGCTCGGACACTCTGATTAATTCCAGCAAGTTGTCTCTTTACATTAGGGCGTGAGCGGACCGGACCGAGACTAAGCAAACCAATCTCATCTTGTTGCCATGGGAGCGCTTTCCTCGCACCGTTGGTATCTAGAGCTTGGCCCGCCACCAGATCGAAAGCGCACCAACTTCCTGTTCCTTCTGTGAGGGCTGTGAAAGTGCCTCAGATGGAGCGTTTCGCTCTGACTCTGGTCTACTGGTAGTATTATATACAGCAGGGTTGTTATAGTTAAATTGCCCCATTATGCTTTTTTGGATATTAGCTTTCATGCGGTGTGTTATATAGCAGTTTGTCAATGTAAAAGGTCTGCAAAGATCAAAGTGCAGATAAATGGAGTTATTGTCTCCCAAAAGAAAGAATCAATTCTGAACTGCCTGAAATGAGTCATGAGTAATTCCAGTCTCACTTCCTGCGTGAACCTATGTAGGTTTTGCATAATGCCAGTCTACGGTCTTCACTGGCTGCCCACGAACAACGTCTACTTTGACCCTCAAACACTGTAGTTGTAGCTGAGACTGGAAGAGTTTGGTTTGTGTTGTCGACACGTCGAGAAGACGCTGTTTTCTGTACTGCACTTCCAAAGTATGAGGCAAATGGTACGGCAAAACCGACGCCATCATTACTGTTCGTATCACTGTGTATACTAGAGTTGAGGAAACCTCTGAGCTGAAGTTCAGATATGCTAATGATTGTTTCGTTTCTGGCATGGGCTGGAAACCATTTGGTTTGTCTACATTGGACACACTGTATAATTTTGATTCACTATAAAGAGCTGGCTCATAGTCATTTGTTTGGAAATCATCTAGCCTGTACTGGTTGCAGTTTGTGTTTGATTCACTAAGAAAAAAAATGATTATAAACAGTCATTTATTCAGGATTTGGACTACACGGATTGTGTTGTTAAGGATCTGATTCATTAAAAAGTAGGGATGCACCGATATGAAAATTTTGGCCGATACCGATAACCGATATTTTAGCCGATAAATCTAAATCAAAAATTTTTGAGAGCCTGATTACAAAAACAAAAGTTTCACTATTAAAAGTCATGTCCCAAACACACAATTAAGTTCTCATTATAATATTATGTAGCCAGTATGACAGACTTGTGCTGTACATGTTGAACTTAACTTTATTTTCCTTTTTGAAGTGACTCCAATCATATTTCAAGCAATTCAAAACCATCATGGTGCATCTGAAGTGTCTCAGCTGAAGGAAATAATCCATTATTTTTCGGCTTTTATATATATCGGACAAATTTTCTTATCAAGGCGATAATGATTAGTGGTTCAACAGATCACAAAACTCACGGTTCGGATCATATCACGGTTATTAAAGGGTTAGTTCACCCAAAAATGAAAATTCTGTCATTTATTACTCATGCTCATGCCGTTCCACACCCGTAAGACCTTTGTTAATCTTCGGAATGCAAATTGAGATATATTTGTTGAAATCCGATGGCTCAGTGAGGCCTCCATAGCCAGCAATGACATTTCCTCTCTCAAGATCCATTAATGTACTAAAAACATATTTAAATCAGTTCATGTGAGTAAAGTGGTGCAATATTAATATTATAAAGCAACGAGAATATTTTTGGTGTGCCAAAAAAACAAAATAACGACTTGTATAGTGATGGCCGATTTCAAAACACTGCGTCAGGAATATTCGGAGCGTTATGAATCAGCTTGTCGAATCAGCGGTTCGGAGCGCCAAAGTCACGTGATTTCAGCAGTTTGGCAGTTTGACACGCGATCCGAATCATGATTCGATACGCTGATTCATAACGCTCCGAAGCTTCCTGAAGCAGTGTTTTGAAATCACACATGCAAATGATAACCTTTCACTCTATTGCAGTTAAACAAATGATCCGCGAATCACATGCGTCCCGAACCGTGGGGCTTGGTCCGTACAGATCACGGATCAACAACGATCCGTTTAACCACTAATAATGATAACATTTCAAAATGAACATATATCGGCCGATACTGATATGGTGGCCGATAAATCGTGGATCCCTTCCAGTTTAGGGAACTTCCATTCAAAAAGACTGAAATGAATCATTTCTAATCATAAGGTTGCCCTACAAATAAAGCTTATCCGTCAGTTTTACTGAATGAGCTGTCAATTTTCCTTCATGTTTTATTTTCAGACATGAAAATAACGTAACGCTTGAAATTTTAACATGACATAACTTTTCCTTATGATTATTTTTTCCCTTTGCATTCCGCCGTAATAGTTTGAAAAACGACAATATATACTGCACATATGTGGTCTGTCCTCCCGATTTCATTTACGATATATCCCATTAATAATTCACTGGAATGTATGAAGATCTCTCGTTTTTCTCCTCAAAGCCTCACGTCTCTTTCCAGGTTTGTTTTCATGGGGTAAATACAATTTATCTGTCAAAATGACGGAAATCACTTTGAAATGGTTTAACGCAATGCTGAAGTTAATGAACATTTTTGATTAAGGCGATGTATGTTACATAATACAGATATTACTACAGTGATATTTAACCTGTCCGTTACTGCTGTGGAAAATCACGCTTATTCATGGTCACCTTGTTGATGCTTTTACACTTTTAAATGTCCTTTTAATGTCCGATGGTTGAACTGTGAGTAGAATGTCATCTCATACCCAGTTTAAAAAAAAAAAAAAAAAAAAAAAAAACATATTGTGTTCATAGAGCGAGACTTTGACTGATTGTTTACAGTTTAACAGAAGTTACACCCAAAATTCGCACAAAGCGTCATGGGGTGTAGGAATAAGGTGGATACTGATCACACTGTATGTTTTTGATTCACTGAAAACCTGCGCTTTTTACCTCTCGTGTGAGGTATATTTGAGTAAAATAGCTGATATCAATGACCTATGTGTAGCTTATAGCTCTAATATATTTTATTTTTCTATTTTTGTCTTTTTAAACAACAGAGATCTTGAGATAGCAGACCAAACAATAGGAAGAGAAGCCAAGAGAACGGGACCAGAAGACAACACAAGCTGGACTCAAATTCCCCACGCCACATCTCCACCTGAGCTCTATATTAATGCGCCAACCCTTTCAACCTTTTCAACCCCTTCAACCCTTTCAACAACACAGCAAACAACCTGCAGGTACTTTTTCCAAGAAGTAGTATTGCACATTGTGATTTATTTTTTTATAGAATGTTGCAGTATTTATTATGAATGATTTTGCACATCATTCATTTTTAAAGTCTGCCATGAAAGGGAAGTTGTGATAGACTATTCTTTCCTATTTTGAGGTATATCTGACTTCTCGAACAAGAAAAAAATGTAGGGCAGGACTTGTTTTTGTCTATTGGAAATTGATTGGATCGTTGGATCATTGTGGTTTGCTGATGTCATGTGAGTGACAGGTCTGCCTTCAGAATCTTTAATCAAAAAAACTTCTCCTTCCTCTTGCGGCAACATCTCTTTTCTGATGATGAGGGCGGGCCAACTTGTCACTCACATGAGACTGACCAATAGCAAACTACAACCATCCAATCAATTCCCCATGGACAAAATCTCATTTTTTTTCTCATTCAAGAAGTCATTTCACTCAGACATCCGTCACAATAGGGAGGAAAAGACAATATCAACTTCGGTTTCATGCAGATTTAAAGCTTTGCATGGTAAAATCAATGTAACAAACAGCCTCAGGTGGCTTTATTCGGAAGCGCCCGTCACCATCTGGCTCATGCCCTGTGATGCCGCCTCCTCCGGTGTTGTATCGGAGATGCCCATCTTAATCAGCGCACCTGTCCAAGCAGATGTCCACAGGGATTTTATTTATTGATCGCGTGTGCCGCTCGACCGCCTCGGCGAGGGTCTCAGGATGAACTCCTGGGGTCTCGGAGGAAATGAGAAATCATTGCAGGCGTTCTTGCTCATATCATTTGTTTTTTTTAATATCTGATAAGCTTGCATGTGCTGGGTTTGTGTTTTATTTGTACGAATCAGGGCTGACTCAGGTTAGGCTCCGCAGCTGTTTTTCCAGGTACAGCCCAGCAGCCTTGAGCGAGAGGAACGAGCGTAGCTTTGACAAAACACCTTGCGAGAGTGAAATCTGTCTGTTTGCTCCTGCACACTCTGTATTCAGGGTCTCAAGGTGATGCACCTGTCGGCCATCTGGAGTGATTCTCATAGTGAGGGTTTCTGTCAGGAAACACAGTGTCTTCAGGCGATGGCTTGTTAGTCTGGAGGTGGGATTCTTGTTTTGAGTGCAGTGAGCTCTGGGTTTAGTAGTGGTTAAAGTCAGCATGAAACAGCGTTTACAACCCATTTTATTCCTGCAATGTGTAGGACAGAACTTGATTAGGTTCATTAGGAATTGATTTGATGGTGAAAAGTGGGAGTTCCTCATCAGAATGGAGACAGTAAAACTTTTAAGGAGGCTTTTTAGACGTGGACCAGTGGTCGTCTCTTCAACAAATTACAGACGAAACCTTTTGTTGCTCAACAACAACAAAGCTGGAGAATCTCACGCAGCCAAAATGATGATTGTCAATAACAGCGTTCAGCCTTACATTGTTCAAACCGGAGTTTTTTTTTTTGTTGTTGTTGTTATATTTTTTAGGGTTCGAAAACAAGTAGAAAAAGATGACTACATTTTAACAATGGCTATAATTAAATGATTGTAATTAAACTATTCTATTGGCAGCAATATCATGACAAAAAGTAGCACTTCAAGAGGTGTTAAAGGGGTGGTTGATTATGATTTCACTTTTTTAACTTTAGTTAGTGTGTAATGTTGCTGTTTGAGCATAAACAACATCTGCAACGTTACAACGCTCAAAGTTCAATGCGAAGGGAGATATATATATATATATATATATATATATATATATATATATATATATATTTTTTTTTTTTTTTTTCTTTTTTTTTTCAGAAATCGCATTTAAGGACTACAACAAACGACTACAACGAGCTTCTTTCCAGGTTAGTGACTTCACTAATCTTAAAATTTACATAAACCCTGCCTCCGAGAACACGCAAAACAAAGGGGGTGAGGCCATGTTGGGCTGCTTCAGAGAAGAGGAAGAGTTTTTATAGTAGAGTGTTGTTGTCATGCCGCCAATTTACGCCGGACTGCTTCTCAAACGAGGGTCAATTCAACGCTGGATTTGCAAAAAATATTAACATGACGGCACATGCTAGTCGATGAGTTGAATCAACTCCACAGCAACTACATAAATTTATCCACTAACCATTCAGAAACATCCAGATGCATTTTAAAAGTCTTCCTGAGTCTCTCCATCAGTGTCGACTCCGGTTTGAACAATGTAAGGCTGAACACCGTTACTGACAATCCTCATTTTGGCTGCGTGAGATTCTCCAGCTTTGTTGTTGTTGAGCAACCGAAGCGTGAGCTGTTAAAGCTCCGCCCTCTTCTGGAAAGGGGGCCGGGAGCAGCAGCTCATTTGCATTTAAAGGGACACACACAAAAACAGCGTGTTTTTGCTCACACCTAAATAGGGGCAAATGTTTTACATGTTTTACATTAATAATAACCAGCTGTAAATGACCACATTGTCTATTGGTAAGACATAAGAAACATTTAGTAAAAATAATGTTTCTATTCAATCGATTCCAGTTGGATGAAATCAAGTCACACATCTGTTAATGTAAGTTAAATGGGTTGCAAATGTCAATTGACATTCACTTCAGATAATAAGTAGCTTGGCAAACTACAGTTCTAAAGGATCTTTCCCAACACTCTCTCCACCGGCACCAGGAGAGGAAAGTGCAGCTGAGGACGCTTTTTTGTTGTTGATTACCGGCGTGCGGTAATTTGAACAAGAGGTGGTCTGACTCACTCCAAAGTGACTGTCCTTTGCAGTGTATTCACTTAGCTATGTGTTCAACTAAAGAGAGGACAGACACTTAATTAGCAGTGTTTGTTTTAAAAATGGTAAATGATTATCTGTGTGCTGGAGGCTTTCAGGTCTGCGGTTTTTCAGCTGGACTTCAGGATGCGGCATCTGATAGATTGTGTAGAGCGCGTGCACACACACACACACACACACACACACACACACACACACACACACACACCGTTAGCTTGATCCCTGCTAATCTTGTCAGCCATCAATATGTTTGTTCAGTGCAGGTATCAGCGATTGATTTTTTTTTTTTTTTTTTTTTTTTTTTTTTTTTCTAGTTCAGTGCGATTCGGAGTGAGAGACCATTGGCATCCAGACCTCCGTCTCTCCTCTCATTCATCGTGTCCTTGTTTCTCCTCTCTCGCCAGATCTTTTCCTCTCTTCTTGTTTTTCTCTCGTCTAACCCTGATCTGAGTTCAGGCCCATTGAGATTTAGCATTAACATGCTTTTAGCATCTTCATGTGAAGTTTTAAAGATCCAGAGGATGTTCTCAACCTCCTGTACTTGTTTGTGACTTTGGTCTGTTTTTAGTGGTTCTTGCCTAAGCCAAACATCAATATCACTGTTGCTCATTGTCATTGTTCAAATCCCTAACACTATTAACATTTGATATTTGGCATTTAACTCAGTTTGTACTACAGATGCACATGAATTCAAGGAAGAAAGATTAAAGAGAACTGAAATTCAAAGAAATTAATGTAACTTATTTTGTAACTAGAAATCAGATAGATAGATAGATAGATAGAACTGCAGAAGGTTTTACTTCTTTAGCATCAGGCTATAAAACTCGTTTTGAGTTCATAAATCTTCACTAACTGGAACATGTTGTGTAAACGGACTCATTTGGGAGGAACAGACAGCTGTGAGTGTTTGAACAAATGTTTTTCTTCCTTTCACTGATCTTCTGTGCGCAGGTTAATAAACAGATGACAGGAATGTCTGGATGCCTCATTGATTAGCAATAAACAAGTTTTGTTCAAATCAAATCATGTTTTTTGAATTGCTTAAATCTCTTCAAGGTACATTCTCAGGTCTAGACTAGGGTTGCAAAATTACAGGAATTTTCAAAGATGGAAACTTTCCATGGGAATTAACTGGAATATATGGGAATTAATGGGAATTAAAGGGAACATACTGGAAATTTGCAAGTTAGCCATGATTTCACTTTTTTAACTTTAGTTAGTGTGTAATGTTGCTGGATAAACAACATCTGCAAAGTTACGACGCTCAAAGTTCAATGCAAAGAGAGATATTTTCTTTTACAGAAATCGCTTTTTAAGGACTACAACAAACAGCTGGTAGTGACTACAACAAGCTACTTCCTGGGTTGGTGACATCACAAACCCCCCAAAAAATTTGGCAGGGTTTCCCTGGTAAAATTCACATTCCAGGGGCTAAATATCATGTTATTTGGGGTCACTTCAACATGAAAAACAACCTGCAGCTACAATGTTAAAGCTGCGGGAAAACCTCGGACTTGGCAACACTGATTCAAATACATAAATTTATCCACTAACCATTCAGAAAAGTCCAGTTTCATTAAAGTCTCTCCATTAGTGTCTGACTCCGGTTTGAACAATGTAAGGCTGAACACCGTTACTGACAATCCTCATTTTGGCTGCGTGAGATTCTCCAGCTTTGTTGTTGTTGAGAAACTGAAGTGCGAGCTGTTAAAAGCTTGTGGTTTGGGGGCTATAAAAATTTTTAAAAACTTTGAAAAAATTCCACTAATCTAATAAATCAGTGAACATTTGTGGTCAGCAAAAAAATAGACACTGATTCCAATAGATCCCCAAAACTACATGATTATGCTGGGTACAGTTAAAAATGTGTATTAGGATTATGACCAGATAAAATGTTTGTTTGTATATGATAAAGTTTGTAATAAATTACCCCAAATTTCCAATCAATCCCCTTTAATTCCTGTAAATTTTTGTTAAGTGTCCAACTTGGAGTATTCCTAAAATTCCCCATTTTAACTTCCCATGGAAAGTTTCTAGAAATTGACCGGAAATTTTCCGCCTCTTTCCATCCCTAGAGTGAACTTTATGAAATAACCTACTCTAACAATCTAGGTGATTAACTGATATGATCTTCATGTGTTTGATAACTGAATCTTGCATATGAATCACAGTCCAACATGTCTGAATAAAGTCATCATGGTGAGATGTGAAACAAATGGCGAAGAAACGTTTAATCGCCGTTCATCAGTGTGGTTCACTTCAGTTTGCTTTAGAGCGATTGGTTTCTGGTTCACAGGACTGACAAACCTTTAATGTGCTGGTAAAATGAAGCAAGTACAGCTTCAGTAGCTTCCGTCATGCTGCTGTCGCACCCCACAGAGAGACACACAGAGACGGAGTGAGACAGACACTGAGAGGTCTTCTGGGCCACAGTGTGTGATCAAATATAGTCCGATCTTCACACCTCATAAAACTTGGTTATGTCGCTTTTAAGATTCTGACTCGAACAAGAGGAAATGGCTGCCTGTCAGAGACAGTGAAGCTTTATTGGAAATGTTTCTGCTGTGTAAAATCCTCAGGAGAATGTTTGATTACCACTGAATGAGTGCGGCACACGCTGTTTGTGACTGTGAAAACAGGTAGCTCATCTGAGGTCCACTTTGTAGCTTATTCAGGCCACTTACACAGGAAGAAACAGCGGTTTGCTTTCTTATGTGGTGTTCAGGAGCAGGTACGTCTGAAATTGATGGTACCACAATAGACCGACATGCAACAAGTACCAGTACTTGAGTCACAGAACATGCAATGTTTTGCTTGTGAATATCTACTTTGCATGCTACTAAATGTCTCAAATAATAAGTATATATATGTAGTGTTCGATTTTTCGATACATGTCGATACTGAAATATCTGAAATGCTTCTAATACTCATTTTCCTCAGAATAGATACACAATACCAGCTGCTTTTTTCTCTCTCATCTCTCTAACAGCAAGTTGACACACAGACCCGCCTTCCCTCACTCACTTGTTTCATTTGCTCTGGATGAATATTGTTGGTGTTACAGGGCTTAAATTTTGGCGTGGGATTGCGCATAATTTTACTAATCCCAGCAGATTTTGTTCTCGCACCCAAAGTGCGCCACATAAAGCTGCCTCTCAGTACTAAATTGAGTTCTTTTTCACTGCTTATTGTGCTTAAACAGCCAAATACACACAATAATGTCAGTGACGATCTTGGCGAGTATTCACGTAAAGGCATTTTGAATTGTGAATTGTTTGAACGATTAATTAACGAAACCACATTTACTCATGAATCCAACTACGCTGGTCACACTGCATGTTTGTTTTTGAGGACAGCTAAATTTTTATGACGTTATATATTTTGCTTCGGCTCTATAGATTCAAAGAGTCATTGTAGCAACCCAATGCCTTGTAATCCTCCCTGAAATCACATGAAACCATCCAATCAGATTGAAGCTTGTGATTTCAGTGAACTCTTGGCGTTTTCGTGTGCCGTTTGCATCAGACGGCGAGTGGGCGGTCTGTGGGTTTTCGTCTGAAGCCCAGGCTCCTCTAGATCTGGTTAGAGGAAAGTCTCTTTGCTCTTTCAACAGACAGCATGAGGGCTTTTGATATTGACTTAGTTGAGAGCCTCAGGTCTGTGGATTGTTCTGAGGAGGTGCTGAAATCACAGATGACCAGCGCTGGAGTAGATGATGAGAAATAACTCGATTCAGCCTGGCTTTCTCGCTCTGATCAGAGGCGGCGGGAATGGGGTTTGGGAAACAGGCACCATTGCTATTAAATGTGACGCCAGCATTTAGATCTGTTTGTGCTGGCCAGATCTCCAGAGCTATACTTAGGAGGATAGACATATGGACTATATAGATTCATCCAGTATTCGAAGGAATAGAATTGTGCTCCGTGTTAAAGGGACAATTCACCCAAAAATGAAATTTACTCACCCTCAAGTTGTTCCAAACCTGTATGAGTTTCTTTGATCTGTTGAACACAAAAGAAGATATTTTGAAGAATGTTGGTTGATGGTCCCCTTTGACTTCCGTAGTATTTTTTCCATACTATGGAAGTCAATGGGGTCCATCAACTGTCTGGTTAAGTAAATGAATAAATAATGACAGAATTTTCATTTCACAGCTTTGACAGGTGTTCATTTCACAGCTTGGGCCATTGTTGAGATCTCCAATAACCGATTTTGTTACCAAATCGGTTATTGGAGATCTCAACAATGGCTCAAGCTGTTCTCAAATTTGCCGAGATACCAAAGTCAGAGATCTCAATATGAGCTCAAATGTATTTCATCTTATTTTCAAGTTTCAAACATGAAAATGAGAAGAGCAACCTCTACACTCTTAAAAATAAAGCTTCCAAAAGGGGGGTTTTGCAGCGATTTGGGGAACCATTTTGGTTCCCCAAAGAACCATTGATGGCAATAAAGAACCTTTATTTTTAAATGGGAACTATAATGCCCATTCAAGGTATAATATAAGTCTCTGGTGTCCCCAGAATGTGTCTGTGAAGTTTCAGCTCAAAATACCCCACCGATCATTTGTTATAGCTTCTTAAGTTTGCCCCTATTTGGGTGTGAGCAAAAACACGCCGTTTTTGTGTGTGTCCCTTTAAATGCAAACGAGCTGCTGCTCCCGGCCCCCTTTCCAGAAGAGGGCGGAGCTTTAACAGCTCACGCTTCGGTTGCTCAACAACAACAAAGCTGGGAAATCTCACGCAGCCAAAATGAGGATTGTCAGTAACGGTGTTCAGCCTTACATTGTTCAAACCGGAGTCGACACTGATGGAGAGACTCAGGAAGAAGTTACAACTTTTAGAATGAAACTGGATGTTTCTGAATGGTTAGTGGATAAATTTATGTCCTTAAAAAAGCCATTTTTTGTCAAAGAAAAGCTTCCTTTGCATTGAACTTTGAGCGTCGTAACTTTGCAGATGTTGTTTATGCTCAGACAGCAACATTACACACTAACTAAAGTTAAAAAAGGGAAATCCCCTTTAAAAGTGTAATATTGTCCTCTGAAGGTCAAAATTTGATCTTTTGCAGAAGAGCGAGACTCTCATATAAACTGAAGTAGCACACAGATTTGTGAGCAGATAGGTTGGAACTCTCTTATTTACCCTCTCTCTCTTTCTCTCATTTTCTCTCAATCCATTCTGATGGGATTTACAAGCAAGCAGTAATCCGTAACCACTGCAAAATCTGCGGCCCACTACGCAATTCTATCTCTCTCCCTCTCTTTTTCCTCTTTCCCTTCTTAATACTAAAAATAATTTAGCTGCTTCAGTGGAGGACGCTGGTTTTATCCCCAAATCTGGGCTGAAAAGGGGCGTGTGTCTGTTGGCAGCAAGTATTGTGCAGAATTAGACTGTGACAGTCTCAAAAAGGCACCTCTCTCTTTTTTCTCTCTCACTTTATTTCTCCCTTCTTCAGCTGAAGCATTTTAAAAATGTCAAGGATTTACCCTGTTGCTAAGCGGTTCATAGACTCTGTGCTGTTTTCCCGGTCCGTCATATGAAGTGTTATGAGTCGCGGGCGCAGGAGTCTGGCGGCCATCTGGAAGCGGCTTCTGCCTGACAACCCACTTCAGATTCACTCACACGACACATCTGTGTGTTTATGATCACCGACTCCAGGCATGAAAACCACCACATCTGTCATGAGTGTGGCGAATGTGCGGTTTTCATTGCATTTCGTTTGTGTATGAGTTCTCAGAGGACGTGTAGATGACACATATTTGTTTTAACAGGGTGTAACAGATACGTAACTTATTTTTCACGTACATTAAAAAAAAAAGATATATGATTTACTTTACTTTGAAACAATTTTAAATCAGAAATTGGTAGTAAATTTCACAAATAATTACAAAAAAAATGGCAAGTAACACTTTGACTTTAGTATTTTTGTAAAACATGTAATATTTGTAATATTTCTAATAATATTGTTTTATTTACAACTTTAAAAAGGTTTTTTTTTTTTTTTTTTTTTTTTTTTTTTTTACGAACAACTGACTTCTATGAGACGATTCTTTTTAGTGCATCAAAAACAACATTCCAGGATGACAATGTCAAGATTCATCAGGCTCAAATTGTGAAAGAATGGTTGTGAGGGAGCATGAAGAATCATTTTCACACGTGAATTGGCACCTCTGAGTCCAGACCTTAAATTCATTGAAAGTCTTTGGGATGTGCTGGAGGAGACTTTACAGAGTGCTCACCTCTTGCATTGTCAATACAAGATCTTAACCAAAAATTGATGCACCTCTTGATGGAAGTAACATCACAAAATGTATTTCCATCAAGAGTTGCATCAATTTTTGGTCAATATCTCCATCAATTATGGTTAAAAGAACTGTTGCCAAGAAACATAATAATCACTGCAATAATGATCCAGTCATAGACCCTTAAAGGGATAGTTCACCCAAAAATGAAAATATCCCATGATTTACTCAACATCAAGCCATCTTCTTTCAGACAAACACAATCGGAGATATATTTAAAAATATCCTTGCTCCTCCAAGATTTATAATGAAGTGAAGGGCCTGTTTTGAAGCCCCCAAAAAATGCATCTATCCATCATAAATATAATACGGCTCCTGTGGGTTAATAAAGGCCTTCTGAAGCGAAGCGAAGCGTTTTTGAAAGAAAAATATCCATATTTAAAACTTTATAAATTCAAATAACTAGCTTCTGGCAGATGACCGTAGACACTGCTCAAGTCGACTTGCGCCAAATAAGTAAGGAGACAAATAAGTAAGGAAGCGAGCATGCGGCCTCATAAGTGTGCTTGCTGTATGACCATCAGTTTAATTCCTCTCTGACCCTGAAGGGTTATGAATTATTCACCCAGAAGGCTTAGAAACCCTCCAAACTCTCTTTTTGGCTGTTTGTTTGCCTGGTGCAGAGTCTTGTTGGCCAAACAAGCGTGGTAAAGTGGAGAGACACTTTAATTTTGTTTAGTGGTGTCGAGACATCTCCTGTCATGTGGCTGCGTCCTGATGGGCAGATGTGGATGACGTCTGCTCAATGATTCTGCGAGACGGAGCGTCTCACATTTCTGTGTTTAAACACTATCCGAGCATCTCCTCCCCGCCGATATCACATCTGCTGCTCACAGCCGTGGGATTGAACACAGATGCCGAGGAGAGTGGAGGTCCCTCGCTGTAGGACCCTCAAGAAGAGTCACACAAACAGACTGTATGTAGGTGTGTATATATATATATATATATATATATATATATATATATATATATATATATATATATATATATATATATATATATTATATATATATATATATATATATATATATATGTATGTCAAGGCATTTGTCACATACATATATACATACATTAACACATTAATAATCAAATGATTAGTTATGCAGATTCATCTGCTTTCAGAACCGGTTCTCGATCCTCAGCACTAGTCAGGTGATTTTCTTGAATTAGTGATAATCAGGTTGATGTCTTCTCTTCTGTGCAAACAATGTCAGCCGTTATGTAAAGTCCAGGGACTTGCAGGAAAAGATCCACATGGGCTCCTGATAAAAGAGCTTCATCTCGCTCTCTTTCTTTCATGATTAAACCATCAGCCGTGGGTGGAGAAAGAGAGAATGACAGTATGATTCAAATGGATGGCGAGATAAAGAGAAAATCATTATGCTGCTGATGCCAGATTTCTCATGACAGGGTAGATACGGTGAATTATTGCAGTGAATGTTGGTGTACACGATGTGTATGTGTGCCGTCTTGAACAGAGAGTATATTTCACCAAATAATGGAAATTCTGTCATCATTTACTCACTCCAAACCTGTATGACTGATCTGTGAAACACAAAAGGAGAAATACAAGTATCCTGAAGTCATACAATATGTGATGAAAAGACCATTGGGCAAAGTGAGTCAAACTTGAGAACGAATCATTGAATCATTGAGTTCATAAATGAAGAATTCAGATTGGAATTGTGAACTGAATCAGTTGATTTGTGTGTTTTATTCAGGATAAAACACGGCTATGGCCGCTTCACCCAACGGTTCTGTGTATCACTACACAACACCCTTAGCAACCACTCTTAGCAACGTAAACATGTGTTTGTTCTCATTAATATTGTTCATTGAAGCTTACTTTATGTATTGTGAGAGAGAGATCGAGTGTACCTGCATTTAGATATAGCGGTTTCCCTCAGGTCAGTCCTATGTTCCTAATAAAAAATCAGTTTGAATGTCCGCTGCGATATCTTGTCTTGTTAATGGGTTTCTTCATGCCCTGACACTGACAGCACTAGTCAAAGCATTTGTCAGTTGCGTATTGTTCCGTGTTCACAAGTTTCGGTCCTTTCAATGTAAAAGTCTTCGCTACTGACTGACACACTCATAAAGACAGTCTTTGCCGCCATCTAATGGCAGAATAATGTAACTTATTTTGCTGTTAACGGTCAGGGACTAGTTTTTCCAGCGGAAGGAAGGCTTTTAGTGATTTGACTTCATGAAAGTTGCATTGATACTTTTTTTTTTTTTTTTTGGCTTTAATATTTGGTGGTAACCATTTTATAAAAGAAATAAGCCCTGTGACGCCATCGTTTACAGTAAATTTATAACAGCTAAGGGGCGTTGTTAGGCACAACGCGGAGCGGTTATAAATTTACTGGAGCGGTTATAAATGTACCCCTTAGCTGTTATAAATTTACTGTAAACGATGGCGTCACAGGGCTTATTTCTTTTATAAAATGGTTACCACCAAATGTAACTTCTGTTGCTGTTCACGGTCAGGGACTATTTTTTCCGGCCATTAGATGGCGGCAAAGACTGTCTTTATGAGTGTGTCAGTCAGTAGCGAAGACTTTTACATTGAAAAGACTGAATTGTTTTGAAAACGGAGCAAGACGCAACTGACAAATGCTTTGACTAGCGCTGTCAGTAACGGGAAAACCCCTTAACTGTTAAAAGGACAAGATAATGCATCGGACATTTAAACAGATTTTTTATTATGAACATAGGACTGACCTGAAGGAAAATGCTAAATCTGAATGCAGGTAATAAACTCGCTCACTCGATCTCACAA